>NC_045432.1:45413030-45423030 GCF_902635505.1 Sarcophilus harrisii
GAATGCACGTTTAATTCAATGCTTAAAAAAAAAAAAAAAGGGGGGGGCCCAAACCAAATTTTTTGGGGGAAAAAAATTTAAATTTTAAAAAAAAAAATTAAAAAAAATTTTTAAAAAAAAAAAGGAAAAAAAAAAAAATTTAAAAAAAAACCTTAATTTTTGGAAAAATTTGGGAAGAAAAAAAGAAAAAAAAAAAAATTAAAAAAAAAAAAAAATAAAAAAAATTTTATTTTGGTTTTAAAATTAACCAAAAAATTAAAAAAAAATTTTTAAAAAAGGGGGGAAAAAAAATTTTTAAAAAAAAGTTTAAAAACCCAAAAAAAATTTTTTAAAAAAAAAAAATTTAAAAAAAAATTTTAAAAAGCCAAACCCCCTTTTTTTTAAATTGGCAAAAAACTTAAAAAAAATTTTTTTTTCGGAAAAATTTTTTTTTTCCTTTTAAAAAAGATTTTAAATTTTTTATTTCCCCCAAAATTTGGGAAATTTTATAAAAAAAAACCCCAAAATTTTTTTTTTTAATAGTTTTTTTTTTTTTTTTGGGGTTTTTTTTTGGGGGCCCTTTTTTTTCCAAATTTTTTTTTTATTTTTGGTTTTTTTTTTCCGGTTTGTTTTTCCCCTTTTTTTAAATTAATTTTTTTTTTTTTGGGTTTTTTTTCCTTTTTTTTTTTTTTTTTCCAGGTTTTTTTTTTTTTTTTTTTTTTTTTTTTTTTTTTTTTTTTTTTTTTTTCCCTTTTTTTTTTTTTTTTTTTTTTTTAATTTTTTCCTTTTTTTTTTTTTTTTTTTTTTTTTTTCCTTTTTTTTTTTTTTTTTTTCCCTTTTTTAAAATTTTTTAAACCCCTTTTCCCCCCTTTTTTTTTTTCTTTTTGGGTTTTTTTTTTTTTTTTTGAAATTTTTCCCCCCCCGGGTTTTTCCCTTTTTTTCCCCTTTTCCTTTCCCGGTTTTTTTTTTTTTTTCCCCCCGGGGTTTTTTTGGGGGGGTTCCTTTTTTTTTGGGCCCCTTTTCCCCCTTTTTTTTTTCTTCCTTTTGGGCTTTTTTCCCTTTGGCCTTCCAAAAAGGGCCCTTTTCCCAAGCCCGGGGAAAAACCCCCCCTTTGGGGTTTTTTTCCTTGCCCCTTTTAATTTTTTTTTCCGGAAACCCTTTTTCCCGTTTTTCCCGGGTTAAAACCCCCCTTGGTCCTTTTGGGGCACGGTTTTTTTCCCCCTTTCCCCCTTTTTTTTTAAAAAAAGTTTTAAACTTTGGTTAAAATTAACCCTTTTCCAATTCCAAAACCTTTTTTTTTTTCAAAACCCCCAAAAATTTTGGGGGTTTTTTCCCCCTTTTTTTTAAAACCCCAAAGGCCCGGGGGTTTTGGGCCCGGGCCCTTTTTTTTTAAAAATTTTTTTTGGGTTTAAAGGTTTTTTCCCCTTTTTTCATTTTTAAAAAAGGGGTTTTTAAGGGGGGTTCTTTTTTAAATTTTTTTAAAAAAGGGGAAATTTTTAAAAAAAAAAAGGGAAAATTTTTTGAAATTTTTTTTCCAATTTAAAAGGAAGGGGAAAAAAAAAGGGAAAAAAAACCCAAAATTCAGGGGAAAAAAAAATGGTTAAAAAAAAAACCTGGGGTTGGGGAATTTGGGGAAACATTTTAAAGGGGGGAAAAAGGTTTTTTTTACGGGGGAAAAATTTTGTTCCCAAGGCCCGGTGGAAAAAAAAAAAACCCCCCCCGGGGGGGCCTTTAAAGGTTTTACCAAAAGGCAAAAGCAGTCCCCCGGGGGGCCCCCAAAAGGGGAGGGGAAAAAAAAACATTTAAATTTCCTACCCCCTTTGGAAACAATGAAAGGGGGGAAAAAAAAAAAGGCCCGGGGGGCCCCCAAAAGGGGGGGGGAAAAAAAAAAATTTGGGGGGGGAAAAGGGGGCCCCAAAAGGGGGGGGGGGTTCCCCCAAAAATTTCTTTGGGGGGGCTTAAACCAGGGGTTGGACCCCAAGGGGGGGGGGGGGTTTGGGGGCCCCCCCTTTGGGGGTTTTTTGGGGGGGGGGTTTCCTTGGCCCCTTTTTTGGGGGTTTGGGGGCCTTTTTTAAAACCCCCCCCAAAACCCTTCAACCCCGGGGGCCCTAAAAGGGGTTTAAAGGGGGGGTTTTTTTTAAAAACCCCAAACCAAAAAATTTTTAAATTGGGTTTAGTTAAAAGGGCCCAAAAATTTTAATTTTTTAAACCTTAAAAAAAAAAAATTGGTTTAAAGGCCAAAAAAAATTGAAAACTTTTTTCCAAAAAAAGAAAAAAAAGGGGAAAAAAATTAAAAATTTTAAATTAAAAAAAGGAGCCACCAAAAAATTTAAAAGGGGGAAAAAAGGGAAAAACCCCGGAAAAACTAAAAAAAAAAAAAACCCCAAAATTTAAAAAAAACTTTAAAAATTGGAAAAACCCCCTTTTTAAAAAAAAAAAAGTTTTTAAAAAAAAAGTTTTTTTAAAAAAAAAATTTAAAAGTTTAAAAAAAATTTAAAAATTTTTAAAAAAAAAAAATTAAAAAAATGAAAAAAATTTTTTTTTAAAAAAAAGGGAATTTAAAATTTAAAAAAAAAGGAAAGGGATCAAAAAAAACCCTTTTCTTTTTTTTGGGAAAAAAAGGGAAAAAATTTTAAAAAAAAAAAAAAATTTTTAATTTAAAAAGGGAAATTTTTTTTTTTTTTCAAAAATTTTTTTAAACCTTTTAAAAAATTGAAATTAAAGGGGAAAAATTTTTCCCTTTCTTTTTCCTTTTAAAGTTTTTTTTTTTTTTTAAAAAGGTTTAAAAAGGGGTTTTTTTGGGGAAATTATAAAAATTTTTTTTTTTTAAAAGGGTTTTTTTTTTTTGGAAATTTTTTTTTTTAAATTTTTTTTTTTGTTTTTTTGGGGGTTTTTTTTTTTTTTTTTTTTTTTTATTTTTTTAATTTTTTTTTTTAATGGAAAAAAATTTTTTCCTTTTTTTCTTTTTTTTTTTTTGGTTTTTTTTTTTTTTTTTTTAAAATTTTTTTTTTTTTTTTCCTTTGGTTTTTTTGGTTTTTTGGTTTTTTTTTTTTTTTTGGTTTTTTTTTTTTTTTTTTTCCTTCCTTTTTAAATTTTTTTTTGGTTTTTTTTTTTTTTTCCCTTCTTTTTCCCCCCCCTTTTTTTTTGGGTTTCCCCCTTTTCCCTTTTTCAATTCCTCTTGGGCCCCGGGGAAATTTTTTTTGGGGAAATTTTTTTTCCCTTAAATTTTTGGGATTTTTTTTTGGGGTTTTTTTTCTTCCTTTCAAACCCCCTTTTTTTTTTTTTTTTTTTTTTTTTTCTTTTTTTTTTTTGGGTTTTCCCTTTTCCGGTAAAAGGGGGGTTAACCTTCCTTTGGGGCCCCCCTTTTTGGGGTTGGGGTTTTTTTTTCCCCCCTGGGGGTTTTTTTCTTTCCCAAAAATTTTTCCCCCCCTTTTTTTTTAATTTAAGAACCCCAAAATTTTTTTCGGAAAATTAACCAAATTTTTGGCCCCCAAAATTTTTTTTTTTGAAAAAAATTTAACTTTTTGGCCCAAATTTTTCCCTTTTTTTTGGGCCCTTTTTTTTTTTTTAAAAAGGGGGCCCCTTTTTTTGGGAAAACCCCCGGGGGGTTTTTTCGACCCCCCCCCGGGGGGGTTTTTTCCCCCCCCCATTTTTAAAAGTTTTTTTAAACCCAAACCCAAAAGGGTTTTTTAAAAGCCCCCCCAATTTTTTTTTTTGGTAATTCCAATTTTTGGGAAAAATTTTTTTCCTTTAATTTTTTTTTTTTTTTTGGGAAAAATTAGGGTTTTTAAAAAAAAATTTTTTAATTTTTAAAATTTTTTTTTGGAAAAAAAAAGGGGGTTTTTAAAAAAAATTTTAAAAAAAAAAAAGGGAATTTTGGGGGAAAAAAAGGGGAAATTGGGAAAAAATTTTTTTTTGGGGAAAGGGAAAATTCCTTTAAAAAGGAAAAAAACCCCTTGGCCCCGGGGGGGGCCCCCCTTGGGCTTTAAAAACCAAAACCAACCCGGAACCGGGTTTTTGGGGTTCCCATTGGGCCGGCCCCGGGCCGGGGCCCGTTTTCCCAGGGGGTTTAATTTTGCCCCCTTTTAGGGCCGGTAAAAGGGAGGGAAAAAAAAAAAAAGGGGGGAAAGGGGGGAAAAAAGGGGAAAGAACCCAAAAAAAAAAAAAAAAAACAAAAAGGGGCCCTTTGGGGCGGGAAGGGGCCCGGGGGGGGGGGCCCTTTGGGGGGGAAGGGGGGGGAAAAGGGGGGAGGCCCCGGGGCCCAAAGGGGGCCCAAAGGCCCCCCTTTGGGAGGGCCCAATTTTTAAATTCCCCTTTTGGGGTGCTTTTTCCCCCCGGTTTTTGGGGGGGTTTTTTGGGATTCTTTTTTGGTTTTTTGGGGGAAGGGGGAAAAGGGGGGGCCCGGGCCCGGGGCCCCGGGGGAAATGGTCCCTTTTCCCGGGGGCCCCCCCCCCCCTTTGCCCCGGGGCCCCCTTGAAAAATTTACCCTTTTAAAAGGGAAAAATTTTTTAAAAAAGGAAATTGGGCAATAAAAATCGGGTTAAACCCGAAAACTTTTTAAAAAAAAAAAGGGAAAAAAAGGGAAAAAAAAGGAAGAACAAAAAGGGGGAAAAAAAAAATGGCAAAAGGGGAAAAAGGGGGAAAAAAATTTTTCCCAAAAATTAATTAAAAACCCAAAAAATTTTTTTTTAAAAAAAAAAAAAAAAAAAAAGGGGAAAAAAAAAGGGAAAATTAAACCCCAAAAAAAAAAATTTTTTTTTAAAAAATTTCGGGAATCGAAAATTTTTTTTTAAAAAAAACCCTTTTTGGGGTTAAAAATGAAAATTTAAAAAAAACAATGAAATAAAAATTTTTTTTGGGAAAATTATTTTTTTTCCCCTTTTAATTTTTTTTTTTTTTTTTGGAAGGGTTTTGGGGGGAAAAAAATTTTTTTTAACTTTAAAAAAGGGGGTTTTTTTAAAAAAAAAAAAAAATTTTTTTTATTTTTTAAAAAAAAAAACCTTTTTTTTTTGGGGGGTTTTCTTGGAAAAAAAATTTTTAAAATTTTAAAACCTTTTAAAATTTTTTTTTTTAAAAATTTAAAACCAATTGGTTTTTGCCCCCTTTTTTTTTTTTAAATTAAATTTTTTTTCCAAAAATTAATTTTTTTTTTTTTTTTTCCAAATGGTTTTTTTTTTTTTTTTTTTGGGTTTTTTTTTTTTAACCTTTTTTTTTTTTAATTTCAGGGTTTTTTTTTTTAAAAATTTTTTTTAAATTTTTTTTTTTTGGGGCCCTTTTTTTTTCCTTTCCTTTTCCATTTTTTTTCCTTTTTTTTTTTTTTTTTCCCCGGGTTTTTTTTGGGGGAAAACCCCCCCAAAAAAACCTTTTTTTTTCCCTTCTTTTTTTTTCTTTTAAAAGGGGCCCCTTTCCAATTTTTTTTTCTTTCCTTTTTTTTTTTTGGCTTTTTTTTTTTTTTTGGTTTTTTGGTTTTTTTAATTTTTTTTTTTTCCCAAGGGCAATTTTGGTTTTTTTTTTTTTAAAAGGGGGTTTTCTTTTCTTTCCCCCCTTTTTCCCAGGTTTTCCTTTTTTTTTTTCCCCCCGGGGCCAAGGAAACCCTTAAAAACCCCCCCAAAAAATTTTTTTTTTTTTTTGCCCTTTTGGTTTTTTTTTTCCCCCAAAAGGGGGGTTTTTTTTTCCTTTTTTTTTTCCCCTTTTTTGGTTTTTTTTTTTTTTTAAGCCCCCGGGGGTTTTTAAAACCCCAAAACCGGGAAAAAGGGGGGGTTTTTGCCCTTTTTTCCGGGTTTTGGAAACCGGCCCCCCCCGGGCTTTTAGGTTTTTTCCCCCTTTCCCTTTTTTTTTGTTTTCCTTTTGGGAAAAAAATTTTTTTTTAAGGTTTTAAATTTTTTTTTTAAAAAATTTTTTTTAAAAAATTTTTTTTTTTTTTTGGAAATTTTTAAAAAAAAATTTTTGTTTTCCCCTTTAAAACCCCAAAACAAAAAAAGGGGGAAAAAAGGGTTGGTTAAAAAAATTTTTAAAAATTAATTTTGGGGAAAAAATCCCCAAAATTTAAAAGGGGCCTTTGTTTTCCCCCCCTGGCCCAATTTAAAACCCCTTCAAAGAAAAGGAGGGGGTTTTTCCCCCGGGCCTTTTTTATTTTTCCCATTGGGTTTTAAACTTTTTTTCCCAAAAAGGTTTTAATTTTTTTTTAATTTTACCCTTAAAAAAATTTTTTTAAAAAAAAAAAAAAAATCCGGAAAAGGGGTTTGGTTAAGGGGAAAAAAAAGGGAAAAAAAAGGGGTTTTGGGGAATTAAAAGAAGGTTAAAAAGGGCCCGGCCCCCAAACCCCCAAAAAAAAAAGGGAAATTAAAAAAGGGGGGTTCCGGGGTTTTTTTTAAAAAAAAACCCGGGGGAAGGTTGAAAGGGGGGGGGTTAAACCCCCCGGGGGAAAGGGGGGGAAATTTTTTTTAAATTGGCTTGGTTTGGGGGTTTTGGGAAAAAAAACCCCCCGGGCCCCGGGGCCCCAAAAAAGGGGGTTTAACAAAGGGGTTTTAACCCGGGGGAAACCCCAAAAAAGGGTTTTTGGGGGGGGAAAAAGGGGGGGGGGAAAAACCAAAAAAAGGGGGGCCCCAAAAAGGGGAAAAAAATTTATTAAAAAAATTTTTTTCCTGGGGAAAAAAAAATTTTTTTGGGTTTTTCTTTTCCCCAACAAAAAATTTTTTTTTTCCCTTTTTAAAAAGAAAAAAACAAAAGGGGCCAAAAAAAGGGGAAAAGGTGTGGGGAAGGGTTTAAAAGGGGTTTTAAAAAGGGGGCCCCAAAAAAATTTGTTTTCCCCCAAAAAAAATAAAAAATTGGGAAAACAAAAAAAATTTTTCCCAAAGCAAATTTTAAAAAAAAAAATTTTTAAAATTTTGCTTTAAAAAAAAAAAGTTTAAATTTTTAAAAAAAAAATTAAATTTGGAAAAAAAATTTTAAAAAAAAAAAAGGGGAAATTTAAAAAAAAAAAAAAAAATTTTTTTTTAAAAAAAATTTTAAGGGGGAAATAAATTAAAAACAAAACAAAAAAAAAAAATTTTTAAAAATTTTTCCCTTTTTTAAAAAACCCAAATTTTTCCCCAAACCTTGGAAAAAATTGTTAAAAGGTTTTTTAAAAAAAAAAAAAATTTTTTTTTTTTTTTTAAAAAATTTTTTTTTAATTATTAATAAAAAAAAACCAAATTTTCCTTTTTTTTCCCCTTTTTTTGGAAAAAGGAACCGGGGATTTTTAAAAAACCTTTTAAAAAATTTTTTTTTAAAATTTCTCTTTTTTTTTAAAATTTTTTTAAATTTTAAATTTTTTTTTTTTTTTTTTTTTTTTTCCCCAAAAATTTTTTTTTTTTCCCTTTTTTTTTAAAAATTTTTTTCCATTTCCCTTTTTTTCCCTTTTTGGGTTTTTCCTTTTTTTGGAAATTTTTTAAACCTTTTTTTTTTTTTTGGGGGCCCTTTTTTTTTTTTTTCCCCCGGTTTTTTTGGTTTTTGTTTTCCTTGGGTTTTTGAAATTTTCTTAAATTTTTTTTGGAAATTTTTTTTTTTTTCCCCCCTTCCTTTCCCCCAATTTTTTTTAATTTTTTTGTTTTTTTCCCTTTCCCCAAAAAACCCCTTTTTGGTTTTTAAAAATTTTTTTTTTTTGGTTTTTTTTGGTTTTTTTCCCGGGTTTTTTTGGTTTTTTTCCCCCTTTTTGGTTTGTTTTTTTTTTTAATTTTTTCCTTTTCCTTTTTTCTTTTTTTTTTTCCCCCTTTTTTTTTTTTCCTTTTTAAATTTAAAAAGGGGGGTTTGGTTTTTCCCCCCAGGGGGTTTTGTTTTTTTCCCGGGGTTGGTTTTTTTTCCCTTCCCTTTTGGGGGCCCCCTTTTTTGTTTTTTTTTTTCCCCTTTTTTTTTCCTTCCTTTTTTTTTTTGGGCCTTTTTAAAAAAAATTTTTAAATTTTTTAAAAAAACCCCCGGTTTTGGGGTTTTTTTCCACCCGGGGGTTTTGGGCCTTTTCAAAAAAATTTTTTTGGGTTTTCCCTTTTTTGGGTTTCCCCATTTCCCCGTTTAAAAAATTTTTTTTTTTTCCCAAAAAGGGTTTTTCCTTTTAAAACCCAAAAATTTAATTTTAAAAAAATTTTTCCCACCCTTTCCCCTTTTTAAATTTTTTTTTTGGCCAACCAAAAGGGGGGGTTTTTGGGTTTTTTTCCCTTTTTAATTTTTGGGAAAAAATTTTTAAAAAATTTTTTAAAATTTTTTTCCCCTTTTGGAATTTCTTTTCCCAAAAAAGGGGTTTTTTAAAAAAAAATTTTTTTAAAAAATTTTTTTTTTAATTTTTTTTTCCCCAAAAAGGGGTTTTTTTTGGGTTTCCTTTTTTAAATTTAAGGGGCCCTTGGGCCCATTTAATTTAAACCCAAATTTTTTCTTTGGGAAAGGGGTTTTTTAAACAAAAATAAAATTTTTAAGGGGTTTTTTTTCCCAAAAAGGAATTTGGAGGGAAAAAATTTTTTGGGGGAAAAAATTTTCCCGGGATTTTGGGGTTTAAAAAAAAAAGAAGGGCAAAAAGGGGCCCGGGCCCCCAAAAAAGAACCCAAAAACCCCTTTTAAAGGGCCCTTAAAAAGGGGGGGCCAAAAATTTAAAAATTTCTTTCCCCTTTGAATTTAAAAAAAAAAAATTTTTTAAGGGGTTTTTCCCCTTGGGGGAAAAAGGGGGGAAAAAGGGATTGGGGGGGGGAAGGGGGTTCCCCGGAAAAAAAAAGGGGCCCCTTTAAAGCCCCGGGGGGGGTTTTTTTTTTTTTCCCCCCTTTTAAAGGGGAAACCAAATTTTGGGGGGGCCCCCCCCTTTAGGGGGGGGGGGTTAAAAAGGCCAAGGGGTCAGAGGGGGGGGAAAGGCCCTTGGGCCCCCGGAAAAAGGGGGCCCGGCCCCAAACCCCCCAAATTTGGGGCCCCTAATTTTTTAAATTCCCCTTTAACCCCTTTTTTTTTTTTTGGGGGTTTTGCCCCCTTGGGGGTTTTTTAAAAAAACCCAAAAATTTTAAAATTGGAAAAGGGATTTTCAAAAAAAAAGGGCCCCCCGGGGGGGTTTCCCCCCAAAAAGGAAACCAAATTTAGGGCCAACCCAAAAATTTAAAAAAAAAAAAAAAAAAAACAAACCCAAAAAGTTTAATTTAAAAAACCCCCAAAATTAAAAATTTTCTTTAAAACTTAATTTAAATTTGGAAAAATTTTTTAAAAAAATTTGGGAAAAAAAAAAAAAAAAAAATAAAAAGGTTTTTAAAAAATTGTTTAAACAAACAAAAAATTTTTAAAATTTTTAAAAAAATTAGAAAAAAAAAAATTAAATTTAAAGGTTTAAAACCCGAAAGGGGCCCCCAAAAAAAATTTAAAAAAAAAAACTTTGAAAAAATTTTTTTTTAAAAAAGGGGAAAAAGGGTTTTTTAAAAATTTAAAAAAAAAACTTTAATTTTAAAAAAAAAAATTTTTTTTTTTTTAAAAATTTTAAAAGGTTTAAAATTTTGGGGTTTTAACCAAATTTTGGGGGGCCCGGGGCCCAAAAAAAAAAAACTTTTCGGGGGGCAAACTTTTTAAATTTTAAAAAATTTTCTTAACCTTTTTAAAAAGTTTTTTGGGAAAATTTTTTTTTTTTTTTTTTAAATTTTTTTTTTTTCCTTTCCCCAAAAGGAAAAAAAACCCCCCCCCTTTTTAAAAACCCTTTTTTTTTTTTAAAAAAATTTTCCTTTTTTTTTTTTCCCCCTTTTTTTTTCCTTTGTTCTTTTTTTTTTTTTCCTTGGGGTTTTTTTCCCTTTGGTTCCCAAAATTTTTTTAAAATTTTTTTCCAAAAACAAATTTTTTTCCCCCTTTTTTTTTTAATTTCTTGTTTTTTTTTTCCTTTACCTTTAATTTTTTTTTCCCCCCCCCTTTGGTTTTTTTTTTTTTTTTTAATTTCTTTTTTTTTTTTTTTTTTTTTTTTTTTCAATTTAAAAACCCCAATTAATTTTCCTTTTTTTTTTTTCTTTCCCCTTCTTTTGGTTTTTTTTTGGTT